>NC_069501.1:55884369-55889369 GCF_027579735.1 Bombina bombina | reverse complement strand
AGTAATATTTATTTTTCATGTAGTGATTTTTTTTTGATACATGAATAAAAATAGATTTTAATATTCTTTTAACTTTAGCCAATGGAGTAAAAAGTCAAAAACACTTAATGTTCCCTATTATCAGAATAATTTGAACCTGTGGACTGGATTGGTGTCCTAACTAAAAATATCTTAATCATACCTTACTACAAGTCTGCAGAATTACCCCATCGTTAACGGAAAGAATTTCTGTACCCCGTGTAAATGCTAATGACTATACTAGGTGCCATACATCAAATCAGAATAAAGGCCACTTGAATTAAATGTCACATAATTAGATTGAAATTTTTCTTGTGCTTGCCAAGCACCATTAACTAATGATATTCCTTCCATTTTTCACTGGCGTATGTGTGCCCTTATCTGACCCATCGCTAGAGACAGCCTTGATATATGCAAATTAAACTAAATGGTACAGATTATTCTGATTTGGGGACCCTACTTCTATTTAGGAAATTAAATGACAGAAGAGCAGTTTAAACGTTACACTGAGCTGTTTTAATTTAAGTAACCTTTTTAAATGAGACAACAAAGACTGCTGTCGTAGCTGATTTCTAGCCAAATTTCTATAATTACAATTAGTAAACCAGGTAACATGTTACAAAACTTAATTAACAATCTTTTTTTTTTTTTTAAGTCAGCAACATTAAAATATTTCTGAATGGCTGGTTATTGAGGACTAGATAACAAGTGGAGCGCTAATTTATCTTGTGCCCGCAAACGGGCAAATCAGCCCATATGCGGGCGCACATTAAATAATCAGTCATTACAAGTGGCTGGTTATTTATACCGTGAGTTCCAGGGTTCAAGTAGAGAAGGAATGCATGGGAATGGAGTTCCTGCACTAGTTTTTACAGGAGGAACTAAGTTCCCTCTGGACAAAGAACATAAACACTTTAGTAAACACTGCTGCTGCTGGTAGGAGCTGGAGCACTGTCTGGTTAGAGGGATAGTGAGATCTTCTAGTAATGGGCAGTAACACTTCCTACAATACACTAACTGCAAGCCTGTCATCGGTCCTGCTGTGTGATCCCCCTGCACTGTGTGGAACACAAAGGGGCCTATCTATCAAGCTCCGAAAGGTCTAAAGACCGCTGTTCCATAACTTGTCCGCCTGCTCTGAGCAGGCAGACAGACATCACCGCAATTCAACCCGATTGAGTACAATCGGGTTGATTGACACCCCTCTGCTGGCGGCCTATTGGCTGCGAGTCAGCAGGGGGCGGCGTTGCACCAGCAGCTCTTGTGAGCTGCTGGTGCAATGCTATTTAATATATAGAGGCCATAGTGCTTACATTCCTGTGTGGCTTGCTCTAGGGTTATTTAGCTCCCCTCAGTAGAAATAGGATTATTGCAGCTCTTATATACATATAAATACAGTGCGTGTGCATGTGTATATATATATATACAATATTAATTGTGAGGGGAGTGGAAGTCTTGGTGAGTTCCCACCCTTTTTTTTGTAGGACTTGTTGACCCCTAGTGAGCTCTCAGTAGCAATGAGCGCTTAGAAAATTAACCAGAGATCAGATCTCTGGTTAATTTTATAAATGTGCCCCAAATGCCCCCAAAACACAGTGTTGTGTATTTTATTAAAAAATAAAAATTCTACCACTTTTATTGTTTAATAAAATAACTGCACCAGGCAGTTTTTGGGGATAACGTTGGCGGGTGTGGGGTGTTATAATTAAAACGGCACTGAAAAGTGCCTTTACATTGTGGTCTATGGGAACCGTGTGTTTCCTGTAAATATATATGTATATGCTTATATATATATATATATATATATATATATATATATTTATGTGTTAATGTGTATATACACATATTAACACATACATATATATATATATATATGTATATAATCATATACATATATATTTACAATTTTTTTATGACGGCATCAGAACGAGACTCCCATTGGAGCCTATGTAAGCCTGCTCTCGCAAGCACAATGTTTCCCAGTAATGCGACAGCGAGCTTGCATTCGCAATGCTGTCAACTTGTAATACCAGCGCACATTAGCGTGTGTAGGTATTACCCAGTGTAGTGCTAATATCGCAGTCAAGAAAGTCATATTAAGCGCTCCATTTGTAATCTGGCACTAAATGTATTGTAAAAATAAATAGCACTAAAATTTAAAATAAATGCTTTAGGAGGTTTATAAAAAAAATTACAGAAGCTGCATTATTCCCTTTGACTGCATTAAATGAACAAAATAATTCAATAATAAAATGCTTTAAAGAGCTAGAGGATATTATTTTTGCATAGATACTTGCATAGTAACTATACATCTATCCCCAGCAATGCTTTTACATGCCTGGTCAGCCAATCAGAAGTGCGTATGACACTATTCACTAGCTGTTTCCTGCTCAGAACAACATATAACTAGCATGCCTAGTGATAACACAGTCCCCATAAACCGCAATGTAAAGGCACTGTACACTTTAACCCCTAAAAACTGCTTTGTGCATTTAATTTTTTTTAAATGAAAGATGCTCATAATTTTTCTATTTTATTAGGAACCTCACACTTAAGTTTGGGGGCAATTGGGGGACATATGGTAATTTTCAAAGCTCTAATTGCTATCACTCGCTCGCGGTAGCAATAACCAGCCACTTGTTATGAATGGTTATTTATCGTGTGCTCCATTTATAATCTAGCCCTAAATATTTTAAATCCAAAATGTCATTGTCCAACATTTAGAATCAGTTGGCTTTCCTAAAACACCAACATTTAGGATTTTATACCTATAGTGTTCAATTAAAATTATTAGCTAAAAAGCACCAACGAGGTGACGTTTCCACCATTAAACCAATAGCCTTGGTACGCACGGCTATTGTTCAGAGGTGGAAACATCACCTCATTGAAATAGAGCGTTGTGCCAAGGGTGGCCAGAGGCTCTGACTTTAGCGAACTGGCGCGGCAGAGAAAGGGTGAGTTTAGCCCCCTTTTTAAAATAAATTATGTAAAAAAATCATCTAAAACATTACTTTCAGTGATGGAAAATCCTAGCGTTTGTTAAATGCTTGGGTTTAACATCACTTTAACTGCACTTTAAGTGTTGCAGATTATGAGCTCTATTAATTAAATTCTAAAGACATCTTTGGAACCCCAGTGTTTCAAGCTCACACAAGGCGGGCCTGAAATGGTAGTTAAGTAGCTGCAGTACTAAGATGATAAATGGAGCGATCACCTGCATCTTACTGGGTCATGTGACCACTCATTTGAAAGGGAAGACTCTCCTCTTTTTCCCTGTATTTGGTCAGAGAGATATTGGCTTTGAAAGCTCTCCCCGAGCAGCAGATTTTTAAACAAGCATTTCCATATACACAGCAGTGAGATCCTGGTAGTGTGTAACATCACCACAGACCTGCATAGTGAATACATAGTAAGTTGCACTGGTGAAGAAGCAGTAGATTGCAGTCTCTTTCTCCTCTGCAAGTGTAACGGTCCCTAGGTCATCATGAGCATTGAAAAGTTTAATAATACAGTTACCTGAATGGCCAAGTGATAACTCCAGTATTATCCACATTCTGGTCACTTGGTTGCCCAAAAAAGCAACAAAAAGGCTGCACTTGGGTATGAGAAGACTTTCCATAGTAGGGTTACAATCTTGCCCATGTTTTCCTGGGAAGTTATGAGTTACACATGGTGTAGGATGTGCAGGGAGGAACGTGAATAGTGTTCTCAAGCAGCAGTATGTGCTGTTTAGAGACACAATGCATGTTCCTTCCCGCACACCTTGCAGGATTTATAACTGTCCAGTAAAACATAGCTGAGGTTGCAACTCTATTCCATAGGCACTTACATGTTGGTTGTCTGGTAATAGGGCACATTTAGTGGTGATATTACCAAAACGTAATTGAAGAGGTTATGGGGACATTGCAGTTGTCCAAATAGTTTATTGTCATCAAGAAAACATTGCCAAAGCTCTTTCTATAAAGGATATTTATCAAAAATGTCTTGTAAAACCAATGTGATTACTTCACTCCATAAAATAACACAGCAAAATGGTCTTTTCAATGTCACACAAGATAAATTGAAACTGTGGATGAATATATTTATTTTTCTACTAAAATAAGAAAAATACTGTCATCACTCAGCGAAATGAATTTAGAGAGTCAATGGTGTTCAGGAATAAATGATGCATTAAATTACAAGCCTTTATAAAATGTTTTAAGACCTAAATTATTTCTGATCTTTTACAAGATGCTTCTCAGAAACACAATCTCGCTAGCTAGGTCTTGAGTGTTGTGATGTTTGACAGATCTTCTGTGTGTGGTTTTTATTAAAATATATGTGCACATACCAGTCTTTTTCTGGTATTAAAGGGGGTAAAGTTATTTTTTTATATATTTATTACAAATCTTGTCCTAGCAAATATTTTAATTACTTTGTGTTGCAGTGACTGATCCTTCAGGGTCTGAAGTGGTTACAATTCCCTATGACACAGCAATAAAGTTAGGGGTGAAAGGGTTTTATTGAAAACAGACATAAAACAGATACAGGCAAAGATAGACAGGTAGGTAGACAGAAAGAGAGGCAGATAGAAAAATAGATAAACAGATATTTACAAAAAGAGAAACGCTCTCAGGAATGAGCAACAGCACAGTAACTTGTTTTATGGCGATTTACCACCTGGGAGTAGCCTCTTTTAGCCCAATTGTGCTTTTCACGGAGAAGAACTTTCCTAAAGTATATCAGTCTGATCCCGCCTAACAAGGTCAGTCCAGTCTCCAAAATACCAGGCAATCCCTCCCTGAACAAGGAACATGGCAACCCCAGATGATCGTTTCAGTCTTCTACAGACAGATATAGATAGGACAGATAGACAGAAACAGTGACAGACAAACAAATGATAGTTAGATAAACGCTGAGGGTTTGATCCATTAGAGGTCCTTCACATACTTCTCTAAAGGTAGGTTTTACAATAAGAGTTGTGTAACCCACTAAGGGGCGTA
>NC_069501.1:55851869-55879369 GCF_027579735.1 Bombina bombina | reverse complement strand
TAACCAGTGAATTTAAAAAGGGGGATCCATTTTTCTTGTCTCTCTCAGCGAAGATTATGATCATCAAAGCTATAATTTTTCCACGAATATTATTTCTCTTACAGAATTTACCAATGTTTATACCCAAGCAAGATATTGATCGGTATAATAAAGCTTGTGCTGGATTCTTGTGGGGTAGAAAGAAAAAACCTAGACTCGCAATAGACAGACTTATGGAACTTAAAGAATATAGGGGATTCTCTTTACCTAATATAAAATTCTATAATTGGGTGACTATGGTAAAATTTGCGGTAGACTGGCTTACAGAAGCAGAATATATTACTTATTATGACATAGAATCTAATCTACTGGCCCCATTTGACTTGAAGGCTGTGCTTCATTTCCCTTTTAATAAACTACCTAGTAATGTACATCAGATGATAACTTTTGCAAATATAATTTGCTCATGGCAGAAAATGTTTACATTTCTCAATATGGATTACCAAGTATCACACCATCTCCCAATAATTGGCATGCCAGATTTTTCACCAGGTTATTACAATGTGGTTTTTAAAGAATGGCGCGAGAAAGGTCTAGTAAATTTCGCACAACTTATAAACGATGATAAAACTTATATAGTTACGTTTATTGAGATTTCTGGAAGATATCATATTTCCCCCAAGAATTGTATGCATATCTGCAGGTTAGAAGCTATTTGAACCAGTTAGGTCAAGTAAGAAATTGGGTATGGGACTGGAAAGAAGTTGAGGCCGGGATTAATATTTATAAATCCGGTATACGATCACCCCCTTACCCTCCAAGAGCAGTCTGATAAAGAATAGAGTGCCGATAGGGGTATACGTGTCTTGGTTTTGTTAAAGAGTAGAAGGCGTGTGAAGAGGAGAGATAAGCAGTCAATGGTGGACAATGTTAAGAGGGGTAATAATTAAGTATATGTTTTGATGTGATGAATTATCGTTCACCTGTAAAATGGGGGAGAGATATCCCCACAGAAGTTATAATGTGAGGATATGTTCCATATTATTGACGGAATGGTTTTTCTTTCTTTTTTTTTCTGTTTTTTTTCTGTTTTTTGTTTATTAATGTATCTATTACAGTCTGTACGTGTATGTAAAGTGAAAAATTTGAAATTAAAAAAAAAAAAAAAAAAAAGGAAATGGAGAATTTTAATCTCACAGTTTTATCTCCACCATAATTTAAAAGAATTTAAAATTGTTACAAACACTTCTGCCATATAGTGCTCGAGAGACGTACATGCTCCTGATCCTTCCTAGTTATGTTCTTCATCAAAGGAAACTAAGAGAACTAAGTCAATTTGAATGAATTGGAAAGACAAATTAGGGGAACAAAATTGCACTCTCTATCTTATTCATTCATGTTCAATGTTACTTTAACATTAATAACATTCTTGGCAAACAGACAAGATAAGATATGTTGCATGGAACAGGCCAAAATGGCTTTTTCAAGCGATCAAGGCTAAAATGTTTTCCAATGGAATGGAATAACAAGATCCTCCCATGCAAAGTAAAGGGGTGTTACTGTGACACAAATGCATTTGAAAAGTTTATGATAAGTGTTTTCACCCAGGGTTTTCTTATGGATGGCAATGACTTTGAATCTAAAAAAAAAAATCCCATGACAAGTCATGTGACACACTTTGCATTGAAATTCAGATGGATTGAAGTTGGGTCCCTATTCTTGTAGAACAAAGACTCCTTGTTTCATGAGCAAGACAAAAGTGTATGACAAATATTAACCATAAATATAGAAATGTGTTGTATCTGGTCCATCTTCAGAAGATCTTACAGTTACATATGAAGAGAGCAGTGGTGCTATGTTATGGAAGTTCCTTTACACCTTCCTATTGATAGCTTTGCCAAATGTATCTTAGTTCTAGTCCCTGCATATGATTTATGTCCCCTCAAAGTATATTGAAGTGTTTAGAAATGCATTCAAAATGTTTCAATATACTATTGTTTTATCTTAATTTTCCTTGGTTGAAATTTAGCTTCTGCCACTGAGAGCATACTGAGATAGGCTAAGTTGCTGGCATGTGCCTTGAGCAAAACATGGTATAGCATTGTTACAACCACTGTTTCAGACATTGGTGTAATATAGTTCTCTAGATATGTGCTTCCTATTGAGCCTACCTCAGTATACTCACATGGAAATGTGCTAACAATGGATGCCAAGAGAAAAAAGGTCAATTTGAAAATGTAACTCCCCTTCCCAACCATGACCATTTAATTTGACTTCCATGTGCTTTAAAAACTGAGGGTTCTAATAAAGGTTACCACAGACCTATAGCAAAGCCAGATATTGGTATTTGCTGGGGGTTTAACTACAGAATACTTAATGACACTTTGTTTCTTAAAACTCTATTTGTGTATCTATGAACCTCTCTTTTTGTCGTGCTGGAGAAAATGACTTGTAAAAAAGGAAGTCCCTTGTGTATTTATGGGTGCTGACACCTTTAAGAATCAGGAGAGCTCCATCAATGATGTCCAAACACCCCATTGAACTGCCAGTGCCTTGTTCACTGATAACATTATGTTGATGGTTATAAATATATTGAATGAATACCACATAGGGGACCGATCAAAATTTTAGAAGCTTTGAGAACGGCATTTAGATTCATGGCTATTAAATACACCCTAATATGTTTCCTTAAAATTCCCAGTGCCACATGGCCAGATTTAGATATGGTTGCAAGGTTTCATCTATCAACTGTTCTCCCCTCCAGAGGACTCTTTTGGCTTGTCGGCCACCTTATTTTTCCACCCACAAGAAAGCCCAAACCACAGATTTTTCGTTTTACTTTTCATGGGGCCACAAAAACAATGGCACACACGGGACACACCATGTTTAATTCTGTCTTTTCCCAGGGGCCAACAAAATCTAGTGCAGAAGAGCTCATGTGTTTTAGGGGCAACCAGGTGGCCATCATACAAACTCTGCAAAAAGAATATTCTGTGGCCTCTAAATGTATTTATACTCACAAATGTTTATGTCAGATAGTTTAAAGGGACAGTCTACACCAGAATGTTTATTGTTTAAAAAGATAGATAATTCCTTTATTACCCATTCCCTAGTTTTGCATAACCAGCAGAGTTATATTAATATACTTTTTACCTCAGTGATTACCTTGTATCTAAGCCTCTGCAGACTGCCCCCTTTTCTCAGTGCTTTTAACAGACATGCAGTATAGCCTATCAGTACAGACTCCTAAATAACTCCACGGGAGTGAGCACAATGTTATCTATATGACACACATGAGCTAGTACTGTCTAACTGTGAAAAACTTTCAAAATGCTCTGAGCCAAGAGGTGGTTTTAACGGTTTAGAAATCAGTTTGAGCCTAGCTAGGTTTATCTTTTCAAAAATACCACCAAGGGAAAAAAGCAAAAATAATGATAAAAGTTAATTGGAAAGTTGTTTAAAATTACATAACCTATCTGATTCATGCAAGTTTAATTTGACCAGACTGTCCCTTTAAGGCATTTGCTTGGCGGCTGTAGGAAAAAGAGAAAATACTGCAAATATCTAATTAAAGAGACATAAACCTAAAAAAAATAGCAAAATCAAAGAACAATATACAGATCAACCTCTTTCAAGTTTTAAAAATACTAATTTTACATTGCTTGAGGTGAAAAACTGAATCAGGGCCCCTTGCCATTTTTTTGAAGTTGGACACATTTTGCTGTTTATTCCCCAGGCAGCCAGAAGAAAAAAAAGATTCATTGTAGTTGCAAATTCTCTGCAAAAGAACCAATCTAGAATGAATTAATAGAATTCAAATTAGTAAATGCCATGCATGACAGGAGCAGACTTCCTTCTTTTGCCCTGAAATCCAAGACATTTCTCTAACTGGTGCTTATGCATGTGTGACAAGACAGCAAAAAGCCGGAGTACGAAGCGTACTTGCCAAAAGGAGAAGTCATTAGTAAGATAAACACATTTTTAAAGTTGCTTTGTGTATGAAACCCCAAACAATGCCGTGGAAGCAGACATAGTGGACCGTGACGCAACAGCTAGAGCTGTCCAGGGTCCTGATTATTTTTTACTGCTAGCTCATAAAATACCAACTCAGAGCTTCTTTGCAATGTGACCCTAGACATGTACATGCAAATCACTCCACAGCAAAAAACGAGCTTGAAAAGCCAATGTCGCTTTTAATACACTGAGATTATTATTATTTTATCCATACCCATTTTATTTTTATGTGGCACTGACAGCTTGTACTAGAGCTTTCCTGCAGAAAATATTCAGTTGATAATAACTGTGAGGTGAACAAAGAATGCCAAAAATCGTATAGGCATTGAGGATTACTTAAAATGACTACTAATATAAACAAAATATAGCAAGCCTGTAGAACTTAACCTCTTGTGTGCCAGAGAGGTATTGCTTAGTAACATTTTGTATATGTCTCTCTCTTTCAGACAAATGGTTATTTTTTATTATGGAAATAAAGATATTTACATTTCCTGGTTTTTAAACAAGATGTTTTTTTTTAAACTAAACTTTCATTTCAACAAAGCACATTGTTTACAAATTCAGACACATATTTGCATAACGGTAGCAAACAAAAATTACAATTTTTCTTTCTTTCTCTATGCCAGGGTGGTTTTGTTAGCTAGACTTTTATAATCCCTTTGGATTTATATATGCACGTTGCAGGCAGTTTTAATTATTTTTTATTTTATTTGCATATTCCCTTATGCCAAAAAAGATGCTCGTTCCCCTGTGACTTCATCCTGCTCTATGTAAAAAAACAGAGCTCAGTTTCTCTACGGACAACATTAGATGTTTGAAATGAATTTCTACTGCTTTATTTACAAATATCTTTTAACCATGTTCAGTGTCAGAAAATACTAAATATTTTTTTATTTTTATATTTCTTAAAATCAACATCGTTTTTTTCTTTGGCCTAAAAACATTGTTTTGAGATAGTCTGAGCAATTGATCTGATTTCCACATTGATATATTTATTCTTTGCTAAAGTAATGGGCAATATATTTAGTGAATTTTATCATCCAAATTAACAAAAGGATATTCATAAGAAATTAATGATAGCAGACCTCCCACCATCTTGTATTCTGCAGGATTGTCACAAGTTGGGAAATTTTCTTGCTGTCCTGCATGTAGCAGCTCCAGCCAGTGTAAATATCCCAACTCCTCCCGGGTCCTCCCACACCACAAACACACTTATCTGTAGCTCCACCTTTCCTGTCATGGCCATACCCACAAGTCCCCTGGTCCACCAATCCCAGAAAGCCAGGAAATGTTGGCTGGTATTATTGTTATTATTATTATCATTTATTTGTATAGTTGCATCAAATTCTGTAGGGATGAATGTCTTTTGTGACAGAGAAGACAAATATATTGTCTACCTAAATAGGTTTGGAAGTTACAGGTGCAAATGAATATCAGGGCACTTGTGAAGACCAGTTGGAGACATAGAGGAACAAGCAAACATACTGTAAAAGATTTGAATTAATATATGTCATTTAAAATTGAAACATTTTTACCCTACAGTACATGTTTTCCACAAGTTAAGGGTTTTATTGCAAACCTTCAAATGAATGAACAAATTTTTTTTCTTTGGGTCATAAAAACTATTGCACACATTCTTCTGTTTATTTTCCTAGGGGCCATAAAAACTGGTGCTGAGGGCCACATGCAGATGTCCATCTCTGCCTTAAATAAATGTGGGTCTAATAATTATGAACAGTGCTTCTAAGCACCCCTTTGTTGTAAAAAAATATTTATTTCTTCTGTTATGTGTGATCAGTCCACGGGTCATCATTACTTCTGGGATATTATCTGCTCCCCTACAGGAAGTGCAAGAGGATTCACCCAGCAGAGTTGCTATATAGCTCCTCCCCTCTACGTCACCTCCAGTCATTCTCTTGCACCCAAAGACTAGATAGGAGGTGTGAGAGGACTATGGTGATTATACTTAGTTTTTATAACTTCAATCAAAAGTTTGTTATTTTACAATAGCACCGGAGCGTGTTATTACTTCTCTGGCAGAGTTTGAAGAAGAATCTACCAGAGTTTTTCTTATGATTTTAACCGGAGTAGTTAAGATCATATTGCTGTTTCTCGGCCATCTGAGGGAGGTAAAAGCTTCAGATCAGGGGACAGCGGGCAGTTGAATCTGCATTGAGGTATGTAGCAGTTTTTATTTTCTGAATGGAATTGATGAGAAAATCCTGCCATACCGTTATAATGACATGTATGTATACTCTACACTTCAGTATTCTGGGGATGGTATTTCACCGGAATTACTCTGTAAAAGTACATTAAACCTTTTAATAGGTATTTAATTCATGTTAAACGTTTTTGCTGGAATGTAGAATCGTTTGCATTTCTGAGGTACTGAGTGAATAAATATTTGGGCATTATTTTTCCACTTGGCAGTTTGATTGTTTTGATTATGACAGTTTTGTTTCTCTCTCACTGCTGTGTGTGAGGGGGAGGGGCCGTTTTTGGCGCTCTTTGCTACGCATCAAAAATTTCCAGTCAGTTACTCTTGTATTTTCTGCATGATCCGGTTCATCTCTAACAGAACTCAGGGGTCTTCAAACTTCTTTTGAAGGGAGGTAGATTCTCTCAGCAGAGCTGTGAGACTTATGTAGTGACTGTGTTTTAAAAACGTTGCTCTGTGATTTTTATGTTTAAAATTTAATTAGTGTTACTTTACTAATGGGAACAAACCTTTGCTAACAAGTTGTGTTGTTTTTAAAGAGTGATGCTATAACTGTTTTTCAGTTCATTATTTCAACTGTCATTTAATCGTTTAGTGCTTCTTTGAGGCACAGTACGTTTTTGTTAAATAAGATTGTAACCAAGTTGCATGTTTATTGCTAGTGTGTTAAACATGTCTGATTCAGAGGAAGATACCTGTGTCATTTGTTCCAATGCCAAGGTGGAGCCCAATAGAAATTTATGTACTAACTGTATTGATGCTACTTTAAATAAAAGCCAATCTGTACAAATTGAACAAATTTCACCAAACAGCGAGGGGAGAGTTATGCCGTCTAACTCGCCTCACGTGTCAGTACCTGCGTCTCCCGCCCGGGAGGTGCGTGATATTATGGCGCCTAGTACATCTGGGCAGCCATTACAGATAACATTACAAGATATGGCTACTGTTATGACTGAAGTTTTGGCTAAGTTACCAGAACTAAGAGGCAAGCGTGATCACTCTGGGGTGAGAACAGAGTGCGCTGATAATTCTAGGGCCATGTCTGATACTGCGTCACAGCTTGCAGAGCATGAGGACGGAGAGCTTCATTCTGTAGGTGACGGTTCTGATCCAAGCAGATTGGATTCAGATATTTCAAATTTTAAATTTAAATTGGAAAACCTCCGTGTATTACTAGGGGAGGTCTTAGCGGCTCTTAACGATTGTAACACTGTTGCAATACCAGAGAAAATGTGTAGGTTGGATAAATACTTTGCGGTACCGGCGAGTACTGACGTTTTTCCTATACCTAAGAGATTAACTGAAATTGTTACTAAGGAGTGGGATAGACCCGGTGTGCCGTTCTCACCCCCTCCTATATTTAGAAAGATGTTTCCAATAGACGCCACCACACGGGACTTATGGCAAACGGTCCCTAAGGTGGAGGGAGCAGTTTCTACTTTAGCTAAGCGCACCACTATCCCGGTGGAGGATAGCTGTGCTTTTTCAGATCCTATGGATAAAAAATTAGAGGGTTACCTTAAGAAAATGTTTGTTCAACAAGGTTTTATATTGCAACCCCTTGCATGCATCGCGCCGATTACGGCTGCGGCAGCATTTTGGATTGAGTCTCTGGAAGAGAACCTTAGTTCCGCTACGCTGGACGACATTACGGACAGGCTTAGAGTCCTTAAACTAGCTAATTCATTCATTTCGGAGGCCGTAGTACATTTAACCAAACTTACGGCTAAGAATTCAGGATTCGCCATTCAGGCACGTAGGGCGCTGTGGCTGAAATCCTGGTCGGCTGATGTAACTTCTAAGTCCAAATTACTTAATATACCTTTCAAGGGGCAAACTTTATTTGGGCCCGGTTTGAAAGAAATTATCGCTGACATTACAGGAGGTAAGGGCCACGCTCTACCTCAAGACAAAGCCAAAGCTAAGGCTAGACAGTCTAATTTTCGTCCCTTTCGGAATTTCAAAGCAGGTGCAGCATCAACTTCCACTGCACCAAAACAGGAAGGAGCTGTTGCTCGTTACAGACAAGGCTGGAAACCTAACCAGTCCTGGAATAAGGGCAAGCAGGCCAGAAAACCTGCTGCTGCCCCTAAGACAGCATGAACCGAGGGCCCCCGATCCGGGACCGGATCTAGTGGGGGGCAGACTCTCTCTCTTCGCCCAGGCTTGGGCAAGAGATGTCCAGGATCCCTGGGCGCTAGAGATCATATCTCAGGGATACCTTCTAGACTTCAGATTATCTCCCCCAAGAGGGAGATTTCATCTGTCAAGGTTGTCAACAAACCAAATAAAGAAAGACGCGTTTCTACGCTGTGTACAAGATCTATTATTAATGGGAGTGATCCATCCGGTTCCGCGGTCGGAACAGGGACAAGGGTTTTACTCAAACCTGTTTGTGGTTCCCAAAAAAGAGGGAACTTTCAGGCCAATCTTGGATTTCAAGATCCTAAACAAATTCCTAAGAGTTCCATCGTTCAAAATGGAAACTATTCGGACAATCTTACCCATGATCCAAAAGGGTCAGTACATGACCACAGTGGATTTAAAGGATGCTTACCTTCACATACCAATTCACAAAGATCATTACCGGTATCTAAGGTTTGCCTTCTTAGACAGGCATTACCAGTTTGTAGCCCTTCCATTCGGATTGGCTACGGCTCCAAGAATCTTCACAAAGGTTCTGGGTGCCCTTCTAGCGGTTCTGAGACCGCGAGGAATTTCGGTAGCTCCGTACCTAGACGACATTCTGATACAAGCTTCAAGCTTTCAAACTGCCAAGTCTCATACAGAGTTAGTTCTGGCATTTCTAAGGTCGCATGGATGGAAAGTGAACGAAAAGAAGAGTTCTCTCTTGCCTCTCACAAGAGTTCCATTCTTGGGGACTCTTATAGATTCTGTAGAAATGAAGATTTATCTGACAGAAGACAGATTAACAAAGCTTCTAAATGCATGCCGTGTCCTTCATTCCATTCAGTAGCTCAATGCATGGAGGTGATCGGCTTAATGGTAGCAGCAATGGACATAGTACCCTTTGCACGCCTACATCTCAGACCGCTGCAATTGTGCATGCTGAGTCAGTGGAATGGGGATTACTCAGATTTGTCCCCCACTCTGAATCTGGATCAAGAGACCAGAAACTCTCTTCTATGGTGGCTTTCTCGGCCACATCTGTCCAGGGGGATGCCGTTCAGCAGGCCGGACTGGACAATTGTAACAACAGACGCCAGCCTTCTAGGTTGGGGCGCTGTCTGGAATTCTCTGAAGGCTCAGGGACAATGGAGTCAGGAGGAAAGTCTCCTGCCAATAAACATTCTGGAATTGAGAGCAGTTCTCAATGCCCTTCTAGCTTGGCCCCAGTTAAAGACTCGGGGGTTCATCAGATTTCAGTCGGACAACATCACGACTGTAGCTTACATCAACCATCAGGGAGGGACAAGAAGCTCCCTAGCAATGATAGAAGTATCAAAGATAATTCGCTGGGCAGAGTCTCACTCTTGCCACCTGTCAGCAATCCACATCCCGGGAGTGGAGAACTGGGAGGCGGATTTCTTGAGTCGCCAGACTCTTCATCCGGGGGAGTGGGAACTTCATCCGGAGGTCTTTGCCCAAATACTTCGACGTTGGGGCAAACCAGAGATAGATCTCATGGCGTCTCGCCAGAACGCCAAACTTCCTCGCTACGGATCCAGATCCAGGGATCCGGGAGCGGTTCTGATAGATGCTTTGACAGCACCTTGGAACTTCAGGATGGCTTATGTGTTTCCACCCTTCCCGCTGCTTCCTCGATTGATTGCCAAGATCAAACAGGAGAGAGCATCAGTGATTCTAATAGCGCCTGCATGGCCGCGCAGGACTTGGTATGCAGATCTAGTGGACATGTCATCCTGTCCGCCTTGGTCTCTACCTCTAAGACAGGACCTTCTGGTTCAGGGTCCATTCAAACATCAAAGTCTAACTTCTCTGAAGCTGACTGCTTGGAAATTGAACGCTTGATTTTATCAAAACGTGGTTTTTCTGAGTCGGTTATTGATACCCTGATACAGGCTAGGAAGCCTGTTACCAGAAAGATTTACCATAAAATATGGCGTAAATACCTATACTGGTGTGAATCCAAAGATCACTCCTGGAGTAAGGTTAGGATTCCTAGGATATTGTCTTTTCTACAAGAAGGTTTAGAAAAGGGTTTATCGGCTAGCTCATTAAAGGGACAGATCTCAGCTCTGTCCATCTTGTTACACAGGCGTCTGTCAGAAAATTCAGACATCCAGGCCTTTTGTCAGGCTTTAGCTAGGATCAAGCCTGTGTTTAAAACTGTTGCTCCGCCATGGAGTTTAAACTTAGTTCTTAACGTTTTACAGGGTGTTCCGTTTGAACCTCTTCATTCCATTGATATAAAATTGTTATCTTGGAAAGTTCTATTTTTAATGGCTATTTCCTCGGCTCGAAGAGTCTCTGAGTTATCAGCCCTACATTGTGATTCTCCTTATCTGATCTTTCACTCAGACAAGGTAGTTCTGCGTACTAAACCTGGTTTCTTACCTAAGGTTGTCTCTAACAGGAATATCAATCAAGAGATTGTTGTTCCATCCTTGTGTCCAAATCCTTCTTCAAAGAAGGAACGTCTTCTACACAATCTGGATGTAGTTCGTGCCCTCAAGTTCTACTTGCAGGCAACTAAAGATTTCGCCAAACTTCTTCCCTGTTTGTCGTTTATTCTGGACAGAGGAGAGGTCAAAAAGCTTCTGCTGCCTCTCTCTCTTTTTGGCTTCGTAGCATAATACGTTTAGCCTATGAGACTGCTGGACAGCAGCCTCCTGAAAGAATTACAGCTCATTCCACTAGAGCTGTGGCTTCCACTTGGGCCTTTAAGAATGAGGCCTCTGTTGAACAGATTTGCAAGGCTGCAACTTGGTCTTCGCTTCATACTTTTTCCAAATTTTACAAATTTGACACTTTTGCTTCTTCGGAGGCTATTTTTGGGAGAAAGGTTCTTCAGGCAGTGGTTCCTTCTGTATAATGAGCCTGCCTATCCCTCCCGTCATCCGTGTACTTTTGCTTTGGTATTGGTATCCCAGAAGTAATGATGACCCGTGGACTGATCACACATAACAGAAGAAAACATAATTTATGCTTACCTGATAAATTCCTTTCTTCTGTTGTGTGATCAGTCCACGGCCCGCCCTGTTTTTTAAGGCAGGTAAATATTTTTTAAATTATAATTCAGTCACCACTACACCCTTGGCTTCTCCTTTCTCGTTGGTCTTTGGTCGAATGACTGGAGGTGACGTAGAGGGGAGGAGCTATATAGCAACTCTGCTGGGTGAATCCTCTTGCACTTCCTGTAGGGGAGCAGATAATATCCCAGAAGTAATGATGACCCGTGGACTGATCACACAACAGAAGAAAGGAATTTATCAGGTAAGCATAAATTATGTTTTTTTTTGCTGTAAAAATTTCTTCCACAAACTAGAAATAACAAAAGTCAAATTCTGCAAAATGCCTGAACCAGCAATGTACTACACAGTGATTGTTAAATGGACCCATAGTATCTATAATTCCAGCAAAAAAAAATTTTGGGGAAATCAGCCAATATTTTAGAGAGCTAAAGAGCAGTGAGTGTGAAAACCACAGACCTAGTGGACTCTATGAGGCTGAAGATTTAAATCTCTCTGCTTTATAGAGATTATTTTAGGAGTCTAATTAGTACTTTGAGGTCCTTCAAAAAAACATTTAGAAAAGCAGATTTTTGTTTTAGAGCAGTTTATCTAGCAATGCAGGTACTGGGTGTGAAGGAGAGACACCTATATTACAAGTGTTAAAAAAAAACTAAATAATATTTGTGTGATATCTCTCCATATTTCACCAAGCCTCTTATCTCCCAACTTTGCACCAGAAGCGCTGCCACTGACGTTTGGCCAGTCAGGAACATGGTTGGTAGCTCAGGGGAGAAGGAGGTAAAAAAGGTAGGTATACAAGTGCTAAGAAAGCTAGGGGAATCCTCCAGGGATATACAAGTATTCTATTTGGTACCCTATTTTGGTTATCTTAATATTGGAACAAATACAGATATTCCAACCCCAAAATGGTTAAAAAATTGGTTAAAAACTGGTCAAACAAACGTGGTAATATAAAATATATATTTAATATGGATGTAATGTTATAAAGTATAGTAAAGTATAATATATACTATGCAATACAAATACTACTCATATCATATCAGTGCAATTCAATAAGCCATTTTCAAATCGTATCAAATGTAATACAATAAAATGCTAACAAAGCAACTAAAATACAGTTGGGGGTTTAGAAAGATAGTCTCTAGTATGCAGCGGGATGCTCAGCAAATATAACCAAATGTCTCAACACTCTGTGTATTTGGCCTCCGCTAGTAGCTTTATGTATCCAGTATAGTGTTTCTAATAGTGGCTTGACGCTTACCTTAATTCGTCTGATTTCTCGGCTCTAGATCCTCTTTTTCCATGGAAAGGAAAAGGTAAAGTCTCCTGTCTGCTCGAGTGGCGTCTTACGTCAGTGGAGGTGGCTTGTGCACCACATGACTCAGTGTTTCGGCAGAAATCTCTGTATTCCTTTATAGCTGTATGTTCCGTAGGTTTTGTAGGTTAGATGTCTGATTTCCTGTGGGTTGAACTAGTACCCCACTGAGATTATCGTGTAGATCTCAAGTTTCCAACACACTTTATAAGTATGTGTTAACGGAGTCCTCAAAGTAACTTTGGTGTTACAGATTCCTCTGTTTCGTTTAGAAGTTTTAATGCCCAAAAACACCTCTTGTCTCATTCACAGGGTGGTATCAATCTCTGCTTCTTTGTAGGGGTCTCTTCAGGTATATCTATAAACACAATTGCAATAAGATTTCACACTTCACACTATCGACCGGTTTCACCCTTTCACAGGGCTTTTTCAAGATCTTGAAGAGACCCCTACACCTACAAAGAAACATAGGTGGATACCACCCTGTGAATGAGACATGAGGTGTTTTGGGGCATTAAAACTTCTAAACGAAACAGAGGAATCACTGATTCTGACAAGCAGGCTTTTTAAACTGCCAGAGAGGAACAGGCAAAAGGACACCAAAGTTACTTTGAGGACTCCGTTAACACATACTTATAAAGTGTGTTGGAAACTTGGAATCTACACGATAATCTCAGCGGGGTACTAGTTCAACCCACAGGAAATCAGACACATTGAAGCTTGATGCCCCGTGTTTCCGGTGAGCCTGATCCGCTGCTTCATAACCTCTCCGTCTGCTCTGAGGCGGCGGACAGAAATCGCCAGAAATCAACCCGATCGAATACGATCAGCTGGATTGACACCCCCTCCTAGCGGCCAAACTGCAGGGGGCGGCATTGCACCAGCAGTTCACAAGAACTACTGGTGCAATGATAAATGCCGAGAGCAGCGGACATGATCCGCTATATCAAATCATGTCCGCTCGCACAATTATAAATATGCCCCCTAACCTACAAAACCTACGGAACATACAGCTGTAAAGGAATACGGAGACTTCTGCCAAAACACTAAGTCACGTGGGACACAAGCCATGCCCACTGACATAAGATGCCACTTGAGCAGACAGGAGACTTTACCTTTTCCTTTCCATGGAAAAAGAGGATCTAGAGCCGAGAAATCAGACGAATTAAGTTAAGCATCAAGCCACTATTAGAAACACTATACTGGATACATAAAGCTACTAGCGGAGGCCAAATACACAGAGTGTTGAGACATTTGGTTATATTTACTGAGCATCCCGCTGCATACTAGAGACTATCTTTCTAAACCCCCAACTGTATTTTAGTTGCTTTGTTAGCATTTTATTGAATTATATTTGATACGATTTGAAAATGGCTTATTGAATTGCACTGATATGATTTGAGTACTATTTGTATTGCATAGTATATATTATACTTTACTATACTTTATAACATTGCATCCATATTAAATATATATTTTATATTACCACGTTTGTTTAACCAATTTTTAACCAATTTTTTAAAACATTTTGGGGTTGGAATATCTGTATTTGTTCCAATATTAAGATAACCAAAATAGAGTACCAAATAGAATACTTATATATCCCTGGAGGATTCCCCCAGCTTTTTTAGCACTTGTATACCTACCTTTTTTACCTACTTTGAACTCTGGGATTTTTGTTAGAGGGAATCCCATTATACCAAGCAGAGGGGTGAGGGTCCTGTCGCCGGTCTTTGCCCTTTTCTTACAGCTCAGGGGCAAAGACAAGGTAGACCAGAGGCAAGTGGTCTGGACGCATCATAAGTCATTTATGGGCTGGGTTTGTGCAGTTAGCTTTACACTTTGTGAGACTGGGACGTATAACTGGGAAGAGAAAGGAAGAGGAGGTGAGGAACACACAAACTGCAAGCTCCACCAAGCTTTGTTACCTTGTACTGGTGAGTTACCTGTTACCTTCATCCGCAACAATTACTGCAAAAGTGCAGCTGCAATAGACTTAAATGTTCCATTCATATCTGCTAACAAGCACATCGTTAGTGAGATTCTATGCATATGGGCACTGTAAATGTATTATGTGAATATTAATAATAGGCATATTCTGTGGATAATTGTCATTCTTCATCACCGAATCTGATAATGTCTACTGTACTGACTGCAGTACATTAACCATTATTGTGCATGTGTGTACAGTTTTTGTTATCTTGCAATATTTACATATGAGAATTAGTAAACTTTATGATGAGGATGAGATATTAACACTTCAGTCCAAAGCTGAATCTGTCCCCAGTCAGTAATATCCACTAAATATGCTAATGAACTGCAACTGCAAGATGAGCTATTTAAATTAACCAACAATGTATGGAGAAGATAAAGGTCCCATTATAGGATCTATGAAATCATAATAACACTACAAGGTAACACACACAGTTACTGTGCTAATATCTGCTCTCTTGATCAAACTTTGCCACATACCCAACCTAACTGTGTTTATATTAACATGCCCATGACTCATTAATCACATGTAGCAGTGATGCCAATGGTGCCATTCTTATGAGGGTCTATGAGATGACCACATTGCCTGACAAAAGAGGTTACAAAAATGAAAAAAAAAAAAAAAAAAACGTTTTGCAGCAATTAGGCATGGCATTGCAAACCACCTGTGTGGAAATAAATGTTTTTAAACTGATATTTTGTCATGAAAAAGTTGCATTGTTTTGCTGTCCAGAAAAACAAAACAAAAAAACCTATAAGCTGTGTTAATTTTATATCCTCTGCTGTTAGGGACAGATATTAATGAGCCCCTGTACTGATTGAACAATCACTGTGTAAATGTGTCAGGGTTTCTGGATTCTACAAGATGTGCTCTAGCCTTTCTGACGAATAATTACAATTCCAGAGGTAAATTACAGGAAATGTATGCAAATTGACCAAAGAAACCAAAGCAAATCTAATTTTTATAACAATAATTCTTCATACACATAAATGTTTTATATATGTTTTTATATTTTATAGGCATTTAAAATTGTAACTTTGTTAGCAACATTTGAATTGGTTTGCAGTCCAGGGGCACACCCCTTAAACAGTCTATTTTAGCTCATTTGCTAAGGCCAATTAGAGACAGATATAAATTAACTCCTACATTGATCATACAGTCATTCTTTAGCTTCTTGCAGGGTCAATGCTATGAAGGCTGTAGGATGCACTCCAGCTTATTTGAGGGACATTAAAAAACAACACAATTTCAGTTAAAATACAGAAAAGTTGGCAAAATACTTAATAAGATTACGAATATATATATACACAGGCGCTTCAGTATGTTAAGCTGTAATTTACTTTAAAGGACTATCTAGTCAAAATGAAACTTTCATGATTCAGATAGGGCGTGCCATGTTAAACAACTTTCCAATTTACTACTACCATCAAATATTCTTTGTTCTCTTGGTATTCTTAGTTGAAAGCTAAACCTAGGTAGGCTCATATGCTAATTTCTAAGTCTTTGAAGGCCATTATCTGAATGCATTTGACAGGTTTTTCACAGCTAGAAGAAATTAGTTTGTGTGCCATATATATAACATTGTGCTCATGCCTGTGGAGCTATTTATGAGTCAACACTGTCTAAAATGCAAGTCTGTCAAAAGAACTGAAATAAGGAGGCAGTCTGCAGAGGCTTAGAAACAAGGTAATTACAGAGGTAAAAAAGTGTATTAATATAACAGTGTTGGTTATGCAAACTGGGGAATGGGTAATAAAGGGATTATCTATCTTTTCAAACAATAACAATTCTGGAGTAGACTGTCCCTTTAGGGGATTTCTGCCCCACATCTTCAGAACTACAACCCCATACTGTGTGCAGAGCAGCTGTAGTGATGGTTTCCAAAGCATTCAGTGGCAGCTCCACCGCTCAGTTGACGAGTAGTTTTTTTTAAACAGTCACAGGGCACAAATACTTAGGGGGTTATTAAGCTTGCTGCACTGGTGACTGTTAAACAACAAACACTGCAAAGGAGAAATGACAGGGAAAACACTACACATAAATATTACAGAATTGATCAGACATAGACATGTGACGATGTGACATCTATAGGAAAGTATAGGGCTCGCTGCCTTCAAAGGCACTCAGCACACCACCGGTGAATGCTAATCTCAGCATTGTAGAGGGAATGTATTTTTAAAATATGTTTACAGAACATATAATGTGTGTTCCTTAAATATAAAAATGGTTTATGTTTTTGTAATAGTTCAAATAATCTAAATGCAAACTCAGTAACTTCAGTATATATCTTATACTTGCTCATCTCACCACTGAAAGGCGTGACGTGTATGTTTAACAACGCTAGCGGGTATTGTTTGTAACATTAGAACCTACTTAAAGGGATACTAAACCCAATTTTTTTTTAGTTCATTATTCGGATAAAACATGCAATTTTAAGCAACTTTCAAATGTACTCCTATTATCAATTTTTCTTTGTTCTCTTGGTATCTTTATTTGAAAAAGCAGTAATATTATTCAAGGAGACAGCCCATGTTTGGTTCCGTACCTTGGTAGTGCTTGCTGATTGGTGACTACTGAACAAAAAATGGGCCTGCTCCTAAGCATTTTTTATTCCTGCTTTTCAAATAAACATACCAAGAGAACAAAGAAAAAATGATAATAGGAGTAAATTAAAAATTTGCTTAAAATTGCTGTTCTGAATCATGAAAGAAGAAAAAAATGAGTTTAGTGTTCCTTTAACCCCTTAATGACCGAGGACGTGCAGGGTACGTCCTCAAAAAAAAGGCAGTTAACGCCTGAGGACGTATCCTGCACGTCCTCGGTGTGGAAAGCAGCTGGAAGCGATCCTGCTCGCTTCCAGCTGCTTTCCGGTTATTGCAGTGATGCCTCGATATGGAGGCATCCTGCAATAACCTTACATGGCCATCCGATGCAGAGAGAGACACTCTGTGGCCCTCTCTGCACCGGACATCGATGGCCGGTATCGTTGGTGGGTGGGAGCCGACTTGGGAGGCGGGTGGGCGGCCATCGGTGTGTCCTGTGAGATCAAGGGGGGCGGGATCGGAGGCGGGATGTTAGGGGGAGCGCGCAGAGGTTGGTGGGCGGGCGCGTGCACGGGGCGGGAGCGGGTGGGAACCGCTACACTACGGAAAATAGTGTTAAGAAAAAAATGAAAAAATGCCCAAATCTTGTTTGTGCAAAAGCACAAAAAGAGATCGCGGAGGGGTGGGGGGTTGGTTTTGTATGGGGGGAAGCTACACTACAGAAAATTTTAATAAAAATTAAAAAAAAAAAACATGTTTTCTTCTAAAATGGGTACTGGCAGACAGTACCCAAGATGGCACAGATTAAGTTAGAGTGGGAGGGTTAGAGAGCTGTTTGGGGGGGATCAGTGAGGTTGGGGGCTAAGGGGGGGATAGTACACAGCAGAATATGTAAATATGCTTTAAAAAAAACACGAAAAAACAACAACTATAGCTTTTATTTTAGTACTGGCAGACTTTCTGCCAGTACTTAAGATGGCGGGGACAATTCTGGGGTGGGGGAGGGAAGAGAGCTGTTTGGGAGGGATCAGGGGGTCTGATGTTTCAGGTGGGAGGCTGAGCTCTACACTAAATGTGATATTAACCCTGCAAGCTCCCTACAAGCTACCTAATTAACCCCTTCACTGCTAGCCATAATACACGTGTGATGCGCAGCGGCATTTAGCGGCCTTCTAAATACCAAAAAGCAACGCCAAAGCCATATATGTCTGCTATTTCTGAACAAAGGGGATCCCAGAGAAGCATTTACAACCATTTGTGCCATAACTGCACAAGCTGTTTGTAAATGATTTCAGTGAGAAACCTAAAATTGTGAAAAATTTAACGTTTTTTTTTTATTTGATCGCATTTGGCGGTGAAATGGTGGCATGAAATATACCAAAATGGGCCTAGATCAATACTTGGGGTTGTCTACTACACTACACTAAAGCTAAAATTACCCCAAAAAGCTCCCTACATGCTCCCTAATTAACCCCTTCACTGCTGGGCATAATACACGTGTGGTGCGCAGTGGCATTTAGTGGCCTTCTAATTACCAAAAAGCAACACCAAAGCCATATAAGTGTGCTATTTCTGAACAAAGGGGATCCCAGAGAAGAATTTACAACCATTTGTGCCATAATTTCACAAGCTGTTTGTAAATAATTTCAGTGAGAAACCTAAAGTTTGTGAAAAAATTTGTGAAAAAATGAACAATTTTTTTTATTTGATCGCATTTGGCGGTGAAATGGTGGCATGAAATATACCAAAATGGGCCTAGATCAATACTTTGGGTTGTCTACTAAAAAAAAATATATACATGTCAATGGATATTCAGAGATTCCTGAAAGATATTAGTGTTCTAATGTAACTATCGCTAATTTTGAAAAAAAAAAAATGGTTTGGAAATAGCAAAGTGCTATTTGTATTTATGGCCCTATAACTTGCAAAAAAAGCAAAGAACATGTAAACATTGTGTATTTCTAAACTCAGGACAAAATTTAGAAACTATTTAGCATAGGTGTTTTTTTGTGGTTTTAGATATGTAACAGATTTTGGGGGTCAAAGTTAGAAAAAGTGTATTTTTTTTCAATTTTTCCTCATATTTTATAATTTTTTTATAGTAAATTATAAGATATGATGAAAATAATGGTATCTTTAGAAAGTCCATTTAATGGCGAGAAAAACGGTATATAATATGTGTGGGTACAGTAAATGAGTAAGAGGAAAATTACATCTAAACACAAACACCGCAAAAATGTAAAAATAGCCTTGGTCCCAAACGAACAGAAAATGGAAAAGTGCTGTGGTCATTAAGGGGTTAAAGGATCTGGGGAATTGTGATTATTTTATACATGTGTGTGTGTATTTATTATACTGTAAAATAGTGAATGATGTATTTTAAATAACTTTATTTAAATACTGTAAATATGTTTTTAATTCTTGGGGTATTTTTTATGAAGAAGATTTAGTGTATGAGATATTGATATCCCATTATAGACTCACAACCTTTTTACAATAGTGTATTTTTTTAAACATTGCAGTATATAAAACAAATGTGTCTTTTATATATATATATCTTTATAGCTGCTCACAATGTACTGAACGTGTTGAGTTCTAATATCACAGTCACATTATAACAGTATGACCATAGTGCAATGTTTCAAAAATGCGCTATTGTAAAACAAATAAGTCGCGGCTACTGTCTTTAGTGGGACACTAATATCCCATACACAAAATCTTCATTAAAGGAAAACATGCCAACGTTTACAAACATGTTTATTTAAATAACCAACTTACTTAAACTATACCCACAACCCACCAGCTGGTTTATTATTCATGTACACGTTTCTCTATTGTATGGTGACAAAAGGGTTTCAGTTACGGCTCACACATGTAATTTGTATTGTCATTCAATACTGTCTAAACTGATCATTTACATAACATCCTTGCTGCACACAGTAATACTTCTTGTAACATTCCGCTAGTGACAGATAACAAACGTCTCCCACAATGAAGTATAGTAAAACCCCTCTTGGCGAGACTAACTTCTAACTGATATAATGATGACCCTTTTATCAAACCCCTCACTGCCATGGAGAGAAATCACACAAAATCTTTGGGGACTTTTTTGGAGCATTATAAGGTCCCTTTGAGAGACCTAGCAGTAAAGAGGAGACTTCTTGGATAATCTCGCCAAACCAGAACGCTTTAGATTATCCGGCCATGTATGCTGCTCAGCAAGGTTACCTGCTATGACCACTTAATAAAATGGAATTATTTTTAGTTAGCTGCCAATCTTGACTTTATCTAAAATTGCATTTTATAGCTCAAAACTGCATCAAATTTTCAAAATGTATTTTTAAAACCAAACAAGCTGTTTGGTTTGATGCACTCTGTTCAATGCATTAAAATGAATTAGTCACATTCATGTCCCTTTTAAATAAAACTATTAACCCATTGCCAACCAAAGAGATCTGCACTGTATTACTACACAATGTATCACCGTTATTTCTGGCAGTCAAGAGGTTAAATATAAGTCTATCATTACAGCAGTAATGAAAAATATTCCTTTTTTCCCCTTTTTCTTCTAAACTGTTTGATACATTTTGTCTGTTATGCCTTGTTGTGGGTTTCTAGCACCACAGATATATTTGTACCAAGTTGAATTTGTTATGCGGGAAGCAGATGTGTGCCAACCGCGCTTTTCACTGTCTGGATTGCTTTCACACAAACTAAGTGCTGCTGATAATTGAAAACTAAGATATTCATTCCCGTGTGTACTGAGATGGTGATAAAGTAAAGACACTCAGCAATGTAACAGCTTTTCCACAGTCCTTGATCTTCATTTCCCAATTTAATACATATTAACTAGCTTTACATCATCAGAAATACAATACACACTAGGGTGATATACCTAGCTACCCAAGGAAATCATTCTGCACTGATTGCTGTTGCAATGATTAGAAATAGAAGTCAGATCCTATTTTATGCCAGCCCTTTTTTGCTAAAGAGGCCAGTGCTAAGATACAATGTATCAGCAAGGATAAAGAGGCCCAGAAATGTTTCTGCTTTACATATTTTTTAGCTGTGCTTATGCCAGCAGCCAGTAGATGGCAGTGGGGATCTGAAAAAATGAACACCTAAAATTATACAAGTCAACATTGCCATCTGCTGGATAAAGGGATTAAGACATACACAAGTTTTATTATTTTTATTATTATTATTATTTTAATACATGTTCTGCATTTAAAGGGTTGCTGATTTGTCTATCTATAAAAAGTAAATAAATACATTCAAATAATAATTTATCATGAATATAAAGTGAATTGATCAACATTTCGGTCCACAAAACAAATATATTTTTGATTTAAAGAGGTTTTATGCTTGAGATATGAATGAACTAAAGCTATATATAAAATTGAATATTTTTAACATTTCATAATCTTTAAATACATCAGTTTAGGATCAAAATAAACCTGATGAGCTAGATCAGACTGTTTCCAAACTTTCCATGTTGCTGACACACTTTTTAGACCTACATCATTTTGAGACACAGTAATTCAGTTGTAGTAGCAAACAGGAGGTTAAACTAACTTGTTTTAAGAGATACGGACACATAAATGATATAATAACTAAATGTATTTACAAGTAACAGTAAGTATGTGCAAGATTTGTTTTTTTTTAATAACACCAATGGCTACTTACTATTTTAATGGGATGTATAAGGTTGATGGGATGAACACAGTGGCCTCTAGTTATCAAGGTCTGTCGGATCTGATCCGACAGTGCGGATCAGGTCCGACAGACCTCGCTGAATACGGAGAGCAATACGCTCGCTGTATTCATCATTGCACCAGCAGCTCACAAGAGCTGCTGATGCAACACTACCCCCTGCAGACTCGCGGCCAATAGGCCGCCAGCAGGGGGGTGTCAATCAACCCGATCATACTCGATCGGGTTGATTTCCGGCGATGTCTGTCCACCTGCTCAGAGCAGCGATATTTGTGACCGCTGCTTCATAACTGCTGTTTCTGGCTAGCCTGCAGGCTCACCAGAAACACGGGGCATCAAGCTCCATATGCCCAAGAGTCTGAATATTTAGTGGAATATTAGATAAAGACACTCACATTTTATCATCAAGCATTTTTCAGCTTCCACTTGCACTACTGGGAGCTAGCTGCAAAAAAACAAAACACTTTGACTTCTGACTTTAGCTCAGCGTTTAAGCTGCTGCCCTCAGAGCTCTGCGAGTCCAACTGGCTACTGCCCGCGCTGCAAACACACTGCTGTCCTACTCACTGATTACACGTGCATCCTGAGGCGATTGAGGAGACTACACGTGCAGTCAGGAGCCAATGTGCCACCTATGAAAATAGTTTCAGTTCCCACTGAGCTGCGCCAATAGGTTAAGATGATCTATGACTCACTAGGTATCAATCACGTGTCAACCATGTGATAAGCGAAGCAGGCAGGTAGAAAGTCGGAAACCAAAAAAAAATTAAAAGAATTTTAAATTCAAAAAATTTGTGCTGAAGCAGGGACGCACCTACACACTGCTGCCGACACACTAATGTGTCACGACACACGGTTTGAAAAGCACTGCTCTAGATTATATATTATATTTTTTTATTTAAAATGTTTAACCAAAGCATTTTTAATGCACCTGATACTTAAATAGTGCAATCTTAATGAAAAATGCTGCACTCTCACTCAAACTAAATTACAACTTTCATATTTAACACTTTTGAAAAAATAGTATTTAGTATTAATGCTTATTTCTGTTGTGCAGTCAAAAAGCTTTCAGTGCTATAGAAATAAATGAATGGAGGTTAATTAAGTCATAAAAATGCGAAACAAAGTTTTGGGAAGGGTTAAAGAGATAAGGTATATGACAAATGATGAGGCAGAAAGGATTAAGCTATACAAATAAATTATAATAAAACCTAAGCAGTCAGCACTACAGAATTTTGCAGCACTATTCAAATAAATTATTACAAAATCTTAACACGAAGCGATGCAGAATTTTGTGGCACTATACAAATAAATGATTAAAAAACCCTAACAACGAGTGCTGGGGAAGTTTGTTGCACTATACAAATAAAATATTAATACACCTTAACACTGAGCGCTGCAGAATTTTGCGGCACTATACAAAAAATATTAATAAACCTTAACACTGAGCGCTGCAGAATTTTGCGGCACTATACAAAAAATATTAATAAACCTTAACACTGAGCGCTGCAGAATTTTGCGGCACTATACAAATAAAATATTAATAAACCTTAACACTGAGCGCTGCAGAATTTTGCGGCACTATACAAATAAAATATTAATAAACCTTAACACTAAGCGCTGCAGAATTTTGCGGCACTATACAAATAAAATATTAATAAACCTTAATACTAAGCGCTGCAGAATTTTGTGGCACTATACAAATAAATAATTAAAAAACGTTAACACCGAGCGCCGCAGTATTTTGCAGCGCTATAAAAATAAATGATTAAAAAACCTTAACATCAAGCGCTTCTGAATTTTGCAGCACTATACAAATAAATGCTTAAAAAACCTTATCACAATGCGATGCAGATTTTTGCGGCACTATACAAATAAATGATTCATTATTTCTCTGAAGAAAACAAATGTTAAAAACAAAAATAGCAAATGAAATTCTGAAGCGAGAAGCAGAAAGATTAGAGGAAATATTTGCGTGTAGAAATAAGATCCGTTCTCAGAGGACTTAAGGAATCAGGAGAGCGGCAAGAATAAACAGTAACATTAAACTATAGCAATAAGGAAGCAGAGAATAATGTATGGTGTAAATCCATTTTTCCCTCTGTGACTTCTCAGATGGAATTTTGTGTTTAGTGCTGGTCATCTCAATTCAACGAGTAAATAGAAATCCATCAAAAAAACTATTACCAAATAAAAGAGAATATTTGAAATATTTACTGTTCTGAAAAACTGTTATTGAGTTTGTAACATGGGAAGAAGACAGTAGATGAAATGTAGAAAATATATAACAAGGAACACATAGGGCTAGATTACAAGTGGAGCTTTATTTAATGCTCCATTTTAAGCGTTAACTGAGCTAGAAGTAAGCTTTTTGTGCGCATCGGGTTGCGCCCATATTAAAATTTAAAGTAAACTGTTGTCGTTCGCACACTCACTCTATGAGCGTAAAAAGCCGAACTTACAATATTGCACGAGCAATAACATATTCCCTAAAAGAAGTGAAGGGAGCATAAAAAGCTGAAAAAAATTACACCCTACTCACGTGCAAAACCAACATGAAAATATGAATATTTCACATTCCAATATTCTTCACACATAAGAATATATTCTATTTATTCATAAATACATTTTTCTACATATATCTAATGGTATTTTGGTACAATATATATCTATATCTATATATATACTTGATTATATATAGGTATATATATATATATATATATATATATATATATATATATATACATATATATGAAAATCTATTTCAAAATACATAGAACATATTCTGCTATGTGCAGAACATTGGAATGTCAAATATTTACAGTAAATACACAGAAAAACACTCACTTTATTAAATATGAATATTGCATAAATATGCTTATACATGTTTTCATCTAATTATCTGCAATAACTCTAGTGCACTTATATATATGTCTATATATGTGTATACATGTATATTTATGTGTTTATATGTGTATATATGTCTGTAAATACATATATACACATATAAATACATATCTACATATATAGAGATGTATATGTATGTATCTCTATGTTAAAGCCCTTTGACCGCTTTTTTTCCCCCTAGCACCTGAGACATTATATCTTTGAGCTCTTATAGCTTTTTTGTGTAATGTTTCGCTAAACAGTTAACCAGAGCTCTGAGAAGGTGGTAGTCATTCTAGTGTAAATCGTGATTTCGCTCAAGCCATCGTGTTTACTTTCAACTTGTAATATGAGCAAAAAATCTGACGCACGCAAACACCCGAGAATGAACCCTTTTTTGCTTGCACATTGCTGTTAGCCCTCCACGTTTAATATGACCTATAGTAATTCAGTTTATTTGCTTAAGACACACCTGGGTTTACAGTGTTTTATTTATAAGACTTTTCTGGGAATGGACAACGGTTTTGGCACATTAATTAAGATAACAGAGGTTGGGTTCATTATTTGTTCGTTAAAAATTAGCGTCAATTATTGTCCAAATATTTGACTTTTATTTTTAACAAACTAAAGAGTTGATCACAATCTATCAGCTGCCAAAAAAGATTTTTTTTTTTGTAAACAATGAATTTGGAGTTGAGTTTTCTGTTTCCATCCGCACCACTGCTAACCCCTCTTAAAGCATAATTTAGGTTATGTAAATAGCGCCAGACTGTGTTTTTCTATCTCTCACAAGTATTCTTTTAAATGACATTTATATTTTGTGTTCATTTTGACATGAACTGTACACAAAATAGCGGAAATATTTTTTATGCAAAACACTTTTAAATTACCTTTTTTTTTTTACTGGATTTAAAAAAAAAAGTAAAACTGATGTTTAATTTTTAGATATACTGAGTTATGTTTACACCTCTTCAGACTTAGTCCTGACGATCAAAAACCAACTCGCCAGCATGGAGAAAAATCACACAATATCTGGGGAGCTTTTTTTGAGAATTATATTGTAATTGAGGGGACTCCTTCATGTGCAGAACCTGCACAGTGAGATTAACCGCTCTCAAGCTAAGATTTGCCTTTCTTAAAGTATTTGAAGGACCTCATAGTAGTTATGAGACTTATAAGATAATCTCGCCAGAGCAGAGAGCTTTAGCTCATCGGGTCCTTAGTCCGTTTTTCTACTTTATATTATTCTTGGTATATTCTGCATTTGATATGACTCTAACTTTATGATTATAAAGGCAGAAATGTGGCATGCTCATCGTGTCTCATTCTAAGCCCAGACCCAATGGCACTACTTTATAGTTATGTGATCATATGATCCTTCTTATATTAACACATATACATAACTATACATACACACACACTCACACATACACCTAGACACACATATACTACACTCAAACACACACACATATACCTATACACATGCCCACACACACATAAATACACAGAGGCCCACAAATATACTTAGACATGTACCTATACAAATGCCCACACATATCCACACAAATATACACCCAGACACACACATACACTCAAACACACACATATGCCTATATACATGCCCAGCCATATACCTATAAACACACAAATACACCCAGACCCACAAATATACTCACACACACAACACACAAATATACCCATACATACACAAACACATATACACCCAGACCCACACAAACACACCCACACACACACACAAACCCATACACAGTTATACACCCAGGCCAGACCCACATACTCAGACACAAACACATACACATATACCCATTTACAGTTATACACCCAAGCCCACACATAAACTAACACTCGCACACACACACATACCCATACGCAGTTATACACAAAGACTCACACACACATACACTCAGACACACACACAAACATACCCATACACTGTTATACACCCAGGCCAGAATCACATATATACTCATACACATACACACATACACATATACCCATACACAGTTATACACCCAGACCTACACATAAATTCACACATACATTTACCTATACATACGCATATACAACCATACATATACAACCAGATTCACACATACACTCAGACACACACATTTACCTAAATACACACACACACACACACACATATATACCTATACACGCACACATACACACACATTTACCTATATATACACTAACACACACACACATACCTATACACACACAAATTTACCTATACATACACACACCCACAGACACACACATTTACCTATATAGACACACACGCAAATACACACACACACACACACATAAACACCCAGACTTATGCATACACTCAGACACACACAAATACTGAAAGTGCAAGTTGTGGTTTTGCATAATGTTTTGGTCTGAGCCCAAGATCCAATGGCAGTACCCTAAAGTTTTTTAACTCATGATTCTTTTTCTTAACTTACACATACACACAAACATGTAAATCCAGACACACACACATATACGCACATACACAAAGACACACACAAATATGCACTCAGACGTACATACATGTACATACATGCACACACAGACACACATACACCCCATGCACAGACACTCACACAAACACAAACACGTAGACAGTGACACACATATACACACATACATA